>NW_007377760.1:187823-202823 GCF_000475195.1 Diaphorina citri
AAAAAAAAAAAAGAGAAAGAAAGACGGAGAGAGAGAGAGAGAGAGAGAGAGAGAAGAGGGAGAGAAAGAGAAAGAAAGGGAGAGGATGACATTGATGGTACAGTTTTTTGTGAGGTAAAAAAAAAAACTTTGAGTGAAAAATAAAAGCAGGAGGAATAGGTAATATTTATAATAATACCTACATTACCTATACCTACTCGTATGTGAAGAAATTTTAAGCAGAAAAAAAAATATATATATACCTAGGGTTTGGGTTAGGTAAAAGCGTAAAAGTTGAAAGAAAAGGCATGACATTTGTGCATACATTATAGGAGTAAACAGCTGATGTTAAGAACATTATGAATGTACATAATAATGTGAAGAAATGCTAAATGCATTTCTTTTACTAAATCTACATACCTATCTACCTACAGGCTGTTGAGGAGTTAGAAGTTATATACCTCTCCATTTTTGAACTTGGCAGCTTTTTTTCCACTTTCAATTTTTCGAGGGATCTCATTAATTTTTGTCCATCTTCATACTTTAGTTTTGTCTACATCTTTACACCTTGATTTCTTGAATCAACCAAAAGACAAAAAAAGTGTGAAAAACGCATATGAAAAAAAATAAATTTAAATAAGTATACAGGTAGGTTATATATAAAAAAAAAAGATATTTCTCAGAAATAAAGCACCACATTTTCAATTATTATGCAAAAATATTCGTCAGGGGAAAAAAGTTCTTTCTTCGAGTGCAAATATTTTGTGTACAATTTAACATGCGGCATATATTCCATATGCAATATTTTTGAGGATATACCTACCTTATCTACCTATACACTTATCTACATATTTACCTACCTATATGCATATCTACATATCTATGTGGTAATTTAAATACATTATCATTATTTATCAGATATGGAAAAGAGACAAACATACTCACATTTGAGAAGATTTGCATGTGTAGAAGTTAAAGTGTGTACAGGAGTGAGAGAGAGAGAGAGAGAGGCAGAGAGAGAGAGAGAGAGAGAGAGAGAGAGAGAGAGAGATCTCACAGATTTTCCAGCTCATTGCTTTGCATAATCTGCACACATTTGACATTCCCTCCCCCCCCTCTCTCTTTCTCTCCCTTTGTTTCTCTTTTTCACCACCTTTTCCAATCCATCTCACAAGCACATTAGTTACTTCTCTGTTTCTTCTCCTTTTTCTCTAAAAAAAAAAGTTTGCCTTTTTACTTTCTCTTACTTCTTCTTCTTCTTCTTCTTCTTCTTCTTCTTCTTCTTCTTCTTCTTCTTCTTCTTCTTCTTCTTCTTCTTCTTCTCGAGGTGCCGTCTCCGTTCCGGAGGTTGGCAAACATCATGGTTATTCTACACGTTATCCATAACGTATAGAAGTATTAGACTTCTCCTTCTCCTCCTCCTTTTTCTTCTTCTTCTTTTTATTTTTCTTGTTCTTCTCCGTCTTCTTCATTTAGTGTGGCAGGATTCTCCAAGAAGAGTTCTACCACCCAAACACTTGTCAAAATTATGAAAATACGTAATAGACCACCTATATTTTTTCCTACCTTCCTATGAAACGTATACCTCCTGTAGGTAGGTAAGTAGCAAACATGGAGGTATAAGGTAGATTATCCTTCAACAAGGCAGACGCACTACCAACTAAGCTAACTAGGCTGGCTCGTTTATATTTTTAGTTTGATAACCATGCAGCTAATAGGGAGCGCGCAGCGGGACCGTATTTTTTTATTATTTTCTAGAAGTTCGGCCATGCCTTTTCTACAAGTTTGGCCATGCCTCGGAATGAACTAGCGGGATTCCGGAGCGAAGCGACGGAATTCAGCTAGTGCTGTAGGTAGGTAAGTAGCAAACATGGCGGTACAAGGTAGATTATCCTTCAACAAGGCAGACGCACTACCAACTAAGCTAACTAGGCTGGCTCGTTTATATTTTTAGTTTGATAACTATGCAGCTAATAGGGAGCGCGCAGCGGGACCGTATTTTTTATTATTTTCTAGAAGTTCGGCCATGCCTTTTCTACAAGTTAGGCCATGCCTCGGGATGAACTAACGGGATTCCGGAGCGAAGCGACGGAATTCAGCTAGTGTATCTATACGTACGTGTAGGTAGGTATATGCTAAAACATTTACCTACTCATTCTCTTACATTCCCTGTTGCATGACATTTCACATTTCGCCGTCTTTCTTATCATCAGTCTGTCGCTCTTTTCACCGTTTAAAAAGTAACATCAACTTCCGCCCCCCTCCCTCTCTCTCTTTCTTTCTCTCTCCCACTCTCTCCCTCCCTCCCCCTTTCTCTCTCTCTCAACGCAAATAATTCCTAGTGCAAACAACATCCCTTAGCTAATTGTGAGCTGGAATCTACCAATCGATTATACCCTGTCATCAATACCCTCTAGATGCGCCATTACCTACGCTCCGTTTCCTTCTTCTTCTTCTTCTTCTTCTTCTTCTTCTTCTTCTTCTTCTTCTTCTTCTTCTTCTTCTTCTTCTTTATCGTCTTCTTCTTCTTTTTCTTCTTCTTCTTCTTTTTCTTCTTCTTCCTCCTCTTCTTTTTTTTTTCTTCTTCTTCTTCTTCTTGAAAAGGCGAGCTGTAACCTGTAACTGTTATCGTCATAAACATTAAGAGATAAGGAGGACAAGATCAAGCCAGCCGTTCCGAGAACCAACCAGTCTTGAACAAATTTTGGCCAATCAGATGTTTGGAATTGCAATCATCGTAGTTAGTTGTATTTTAACAATAATGCAAGAGTTACGTTATACCTATATGTATACCTAACTTTGTAGGTATATGTACCTGATGTCTTCTTGAATATTTGAATATTTATTTATTGTGTTTCAGTATACAATATTGTATGTGCACAAATACCTATACCTATATAATTAAAAAAAAAAAAAAAAAAAAAAAAAAAAAAAAAAAAACTCTTAGCTAATTGTGAGCTGGAATCTACCAATCGATTATACCCTGTCATCAATACCCTCTAGATGCGCCATTACCTACGCTCCGTTTTCTTCTTCTTCTTCTTCTTCTTCTTCTTCTTCTTCTTCTTCTTTATCGTCTTCTTCTTCTTTTTCTTCTTCTTCTTCCTCCTCTTCTTTTTTTCTTCTTCTTCTTCTTCTTGAAAAGGCGAGCTGTAACCTGTAACTGTCTTATCGTCATAAACACTAAGAGATAAGGAGGACAAGATCAAGCCAGCCGTTCCGAGAACCAACCAGTCTTGAACAAATTTTGGCCAATCAGATGTTTGGAATTGATGCTTGAGCACTTGCTGAGAGCCAGCATTTTGTTCATAAATATGGGGTGTAATAAGCTTTAGGAAAAACTCGATAAATGCAAAATGATTAAAAAAAAAAGAGGTTTGACAAAGGGAACTGTAACTGCTATGGTTTTATCGTCCCAAAATCGAAGAGAGAAAAAAGACAGGATAGGAAAAAGCCAGCCGTTCCGAGAACAAACATTATCCCATCAGGATAAAATCCGCCCCGGGCGGGAATCGAACCCGCGGCCTAGAAAATTCAAAATGAAAAGTTGTAGAGGACCTTCCTCTCCGCTATCTTTTCCAGCAAAACAGGACCTTTGCAGTGTTAACTGGCAACGCTCAAGTGTTTATAGCTCGTAATTCTTTTCTTTTCCAGCAAAACAGGACCTTTGCAGTGTTAACTGGCAACGCTCAAGTGTTTATAGCTCGTAATTCTTTTCTTTTCCAGCAAAACAGGACCTTTGCAGTGTTAACTGGCAACGCTCAAGTGTTTATAGCTCGTAATTCTTTTCTTTTCCAGCAAAACAGGACCTTTGCAGTGTTAACTGGCAACGCTCAAGTGTTTATAGCTCGTAATTCTTTTCTTTTCCAGCAAAACAGGACCTTTGCAGTGTTAACTGGCAACGCTCAAGTGTTTATAGCTCGTAATTCTTTTCTTTTCCAGCAAAACAGGACCTTTGCAGTGTTAACTGGCAACGCTCAAGTGTTTATAGCTCGTAATTCTTTTCTTTTCCAGCAAAACAGGACCTTTGCAGTGTTAACTGGCAACGCTCAAGTGTTTATAGCTCGTAATTCTTTTCTTTTCCAGCAAAACAGGACCTTTGCAGTGTTAACTGGCAACGCTCAAGTGTTTATAGCTCGTAATTCTTTTCTTTTCCAGCAAAACAGGACCTTTGCAGTGTTAACTGGCAACGCTCAAGTGTTTATAGCTCGTAATTCTTTTCTTTTCCAGCAAAACAGGACCTTTGCAGTGTTAACTGGCAACGCTCAAGTGTTTATAGCTCGTAATTCTTTTCTTTTCCAGCAAAACAGGACCTTTGCAGTGTTAACTGGCAACGCTCAAGTGTTTATAGCTCGTAATTCTTTTCTTTTCCAGCAAAACAGGACCTTTGCAGTGTTAACTGGCAACGCTCAAGTGTTTATAGCTCGTAATTCTTTTCTTTTCCAGCAAAACAGGACCTTTGCAGTGTTAACTGGCAACGCTCAAGTGTTTATAGCTCGTAATTCTTTTCTTTTCCAGCAAAACAGGACCTTTGCAGTGTTAACTGGCAACGCTCAAGTGTTTATAGCTCGTAATTCTTTTCTTTTCCAGCAAAACAGGACCTTTGCAGTGTTAACTGGCAACGCTCAAGTGTTTATAGCTCGTAATTCTTTTCTTTTCCAGCAAAACAGGACCTTTGCAGTGTTAACTGGCAACGCTCAAGTGTTTATAGCTCGTAATTCTTTTCTTTTCCAGCAAAACAGGACCTTTGCAGTGTTAACTGGCAACGCTCAAGTGTTTATAGCTCGTAATTCTTTTCTTTTCCAGCAAAACAGGACCTTTGCAGTGTTAACTGGCAACGCTCAAGTGTTTATAGCTCGTAATTCTTTTCTTTTCCAGCAAAACAGGACCTTTGCAGTGTTAACTGGCAACGCTCAAGTGTTTATAGCTCGTAATTCTTTTCTTTTCCAGCAAAACAGGACCTTTGCAGTGTTAACTGGCAACGCTCAAGTGTTTATAGCTCGTAATTCTTTTCTTTTCCAGCAAAACAGGACCTTTGCAGTGTTAACTGGCAACGCTCAAGTGTTTATAGCTCGTAATTCTTTTCTTTTCCAGCAAAACAGGACCTTTGCAGTGTTAACTGGCAACGCTCAAGTGTTTATAGCTCGTAATTCTTTTCTTTTCCAGCAAAACAGGACCTTTGCAGTGTTAACTGGCAACGCTCAAGTGTTTATAGCTCGTAATTCTTTTCTTTTCCAGCAAAACAGGACCTTTGCAGTGTTAACTGGCAACGCTCAAGTGTTTATAGCTCGTAATTCTTTTCTTTTCCAGCAAAACAGGACCTTTGCAGTGTTAACTGGCAACGCTCAAGTGTTTATAGCTCGTAATTCTTTTCTTTTCCAGCAAAACAGGACCTTTGCAGTGTTAACTGGCAACGCTCAAGTGTTTATAGCTCGTAATTCTTTTCTTTTCCAGCAAAACAGGACCTTTGCAGTGTTAACTGGCAACGCTCAAGTGTTTATAGCTCGTAATTCTTTTCTTTTCCAGCAAAACAGGACCTTTGCAGTGTTAACTGGCAACGCTCAAGTGTTTATAGCTCGTAATTCTTTTCTTTTCCAGCAAAACAGGACCTTTGCAGTGTTAACTGGCAACGCTCAAGTGTTTATAGCTTATCTCACATGTTTTCCTATTGTTAAAAATATATTAAATTTGTTCAGTTCAGTTCAGTTCAGTTCTTCTTCTTCTTAGTGGGGACTCAAGGTGTGTGCTTTATATGCTCGAGATAGTTCGTTTTGAGACTTCAAACAATGGCTTGGCCAGCCTAGATAGCTTGGATTTTAGCACGTCTGCTTAGGTCGCGGGTTCGATTCCCACCCGGGGCGGATTTTATCCGAGACAGATGAGGTTCGTTCTCGGAACGGCTGGCTTCTTTTAAGAGAGAAAACATACAGAGGTGGACACAGAAAAAGGAGAGGGAGAAAAGGAGGGTAATGGAAAGCAGAGGAGGGGAGGGGGGGGTCCAAAAAAGTCTTCCTCTCCTCCCCTACCACCCCAATTTTGATGAGGACGTTAGAGAGACAGAGAGAGAGAGAGAGAGAGAAGAAGAAGGAAAAGAGAGAAACCTCGCCTAATTAAATATTGATACAGAAAACCCAATGAAATGAAAGAGAAGACAGAGAAAGAGAAGGAGAAAATCGATCCAAAAAAGTCTTCCTCTCCTCCCCTACCACCCCAATTTTGATGAGGACGTTAGAGAGAGAGAGAGAGAGAGAGAGAAAAGAAAGGAAAGAGAGAAACCTCGCCTAATTAAATATTGATACAGAAAACCCAATGAAATGAAAGAGAAGACAGAGAAAGAGAAGGAGAAAATCGAGGGGGGAGAGGAAAGAGGAAGAGAGAGGGGTTATAGGAAGAAAAAACGAAAGCGAGCCATCGGTCTAAGGCGAAAGAAGAAGAAGAAGAAGAAGAAGAAGAAGAAGAAGAAGAAGAAGAAGAAGAAGCATTTGAAAATTTTTGTTCAAAAAAGTAAACTGATGAAATGTTATTTTCCAATCAAAATGAAATTTTTTAATCAAATTATTTTTGATCAAGTTATATAAAGGCAAGAGTGCTTTTTACTTTATATTTTATCCCCTAAAAATATAAATCCATTTATATCAGGGGACGTTATGATTCGTCTCAAATTACCTCAGTAAACATTTTTGTTCTTCCCGAAGAAAAAAGGGGTTTAAAATTGAGACAAATTAGGCAATAAAATAATAAAATTCGTCTCAAAATTAAAACTCAAGTTGTGAAAAAGAAAATTCTGAAATTTCGGTCCTCGATTTAATATAGAGGACTTGTCCATTGATGCACTCGCCATTTCAAACCCTTTTAACTAATTAAATTTAGGGGGTTTGTCAAATTTAAAGGAGGAGGAAGAGGAGGGGGAGGAGAAGGAAGAGCAAGAGACAAAATTAAAATATGGAGAAACAGTTTTTACCGCGAGTGCGGTTGTGGATTAAGAGGAGGGGGAGGAGAAGGAAGAGCAAGAGACAAAATTAAAATATGGAGAAACAGTTTTTACCGCGAGTGCGGTTGTGGATTACCTACAGTTTTTTCTCCTCTTCCTCCTCTTCTTTTTCTTCTTCTCCTTTCTTCTTCTTCTTCTCCTTTTTTTCTTCTTCTCATCGGTTTATTTTTATTTAATACTAGCCGAAATCCGCTAGTAAATTTTATAAGGCATGGCCGTTCATGTCACTCATCCATTTAGTGGTCTTGCTCATGAACTTGGACATATCGCCTCCTTTTCCTTTGCTAATTCTTTCACATCCATGATTTTCAAGTAACTCCGGTAGTCATTCAAAGTAAACTACTGAAATTTATTTATGAAGCGGACTGCCCCACGTATTTCAAGCTGATACCAGAAAAACTTTGTCTTTGCCAGGAGTCAAACCCGAAATTTTAAAAAAAAAAAGGTGAGGCCGTATAACTACATGAATTACGTTATATTATTAGAGCGGTTGAGTTAAACAAATGGCTCCGCCAAATAGGAGAAAAAGCTTGAATTTGGGTGTGCGAGTGAGTACCTATATTGCACGTCTGACAGGATCTTTAACTTTTGAAAACTTCCATCGCCGTCAGATGGCAGCACCGAACACGAAATCTCTAGCGAACCTTTCCTTCGCAAAAATTGGAGCATACCGCGTTCTTTGACTTTGGCCAAAGTTTCGATTTTCGAAACTTTTCTCTCACTGACCCAGATTCGAAAGTTCTCGGGAGTAGGGGGGCCTGAAGTTCTGTTTTATTTCTGGTTTTACAAAGTTATGAACTTTTTTTAATGTCCCACATTTCGAGCGCAGCGCAGAAAGAAATAGCTAAAGGTCACGAGAGGGCACAGAGTAGGAAGAGCCTACTTGGAAAAGTCTAGTTCGGAAAGTCTACTCAAAAGTTCCAAAGTTCCAAGTAAACAAGTCGTTTACTTGAAGTTCGCCGCCAAGTTTTTCCATTCATAACTTGATGTTGGAAAGGCGTTTGACCTTTTGGAAAGTCTACTCAAAAGTTCCAAGTAAACAAGTCGTTTACTTGAAGTTCGCCGCCAAGTTTTTCCATTCATAACTTGATGTTGGAAAGGCGTTTGACCTTTTAGTCGAGTCGAGCTTTGCTTCCCCCAGTGGTTGACTATATGGTTGTTCTAATGCTGAAGTTTGGTAATTATATTTGGAGTATTTTGGAGTGATCGTTCAAAAGATGACAGTCTTGTTTGACCAATATGATTGATGAAAAGGAAGGTCACAGTTTCTTATTGAGACCTCCTCAGGGAGCTGTAATCGCTCCATTTATAATTCTACAGCTGTTTTCTCGTCCCAAAATATTCACCTGTCTTTCAAATGAAATACCCACCCACGATTTGAAATAAATTTTCAACACTACTTTTTCAATTAACACAAAATATAAAAACAGACAGTTCTCTCTTCTGGAAATATTGTAAAGAGAAAAAAGCCCTGTCCCAGAAAAAAGTACTAAAGTGTGGAGAGTAGATGCAATTCTAGGAGATTTCCAAAATAAAAGATCTTTCAAATTAGTGGAGATGCCAAACTTACAGGCCACACATTTAAGGTCAAAGTTAGAGCTCTGTCTTTTTCGAGAGGTTTGATAGAGGGAACATTAACAGCTAAGGTCTTATCGTCCCGAAAGCGACGAGAGAAGGAAGACAGGATAGGAGAAAGCCAGTCTTTCGGAAAACGATCCGTGTTTGGGATAAAATCTGCCCTTTCAAATTAGTGGAGATGCCAAACTTACAAGCCACACGTTTAAGGTCAAAGTTAGAGCTCTGTCTTTTTCGAGAGGTTTGATAGAGGGAACGTTAACTGTCAAGGTCTCATCGTCCCGAAAGCGACGAGAGAAGGAAGACAGGATAGGAGAAAGCCAGTCTTTCGGAAAACGATCCGTGTTTGGGATAAAATCTGCCCCGGGCGGAAATCAAACCAACTCAGGCCTTAGAAGGCAGACGTGCTTCCGTCCAAGTCTACTAGGCTGGCAACATCTTTTGAACCACCTGACGAATGCGTCAAAAAACGGCATGTTTTATTAGTAAATTGAACCTTTTTCCTGTTTTTAAAAAGACAAATGAAACAAAAGAAACGCATAAGACACAGGTAAGCTAGGTATCTTGGCAAAGTCAGAGCTTTAGTTCTTAGCTGCAGGAATTGATGCGGGAAGGTAAAATTTCAAAATCCCGACATTTCGAAATCCAAAAACAAAAGAAACGCATAAGACACAGGTAAGCTATCTTGGCAAAGTCAGAGCTTTAGTTCTTAGCTGCAGGAATTGATGCGGGAAGGTAAAATTTCAAAATCCCGACATTTCGAAATCCACAGCCTCTGCACTCTGCAGATATATTCATACAAAGCGGACGAGGGGGAAGAATGCGGTAGGATAGAAAAGTTTAAAGAAAATTAAAAACACATAAAGAAAAATATACGAAGGAGGAGGAGGAACCAAGGGATGGAAACGGGGGAAAAGCAAATTTTCCCATAAATTTTCTACCGGGAGAGAGGGAGAAAATGCCCGTCCCACAATAGCATGTTTCGAACATAAATCCCGCCTTTCAACTTGCGCTTACAAATCCGAAGGGCGGTTACAAAAATGCTGAAAGAGATGAGAGGGAAAAAAAAATGTACGAAATAGAAAAAAAAAGAACACCGAATGGGAAGGAGAGAAAAGGGAGGGAGGAAAAAAAAAACACGTAGGTGAAAGATGTACGAAACGTTAGGAGGGAGAGAATTCTCCCCGTGTACAACGGAGGGACCGAGGGAGGGAATGTACGAAATAGAAAAAGAGAACACCGAATGGGAAGGAGAAAAAAGGGAGGGAGGAAAAAAAAAAACACGTAGGTGAAAGATGTACGAAACGTTAGGAGGGAGAGAATTCTCCCCGTGTACAACGGAGGGACCGAGGGAGGGAAAAAGGGATCTTTTAACGTCAGGCGCGGGGAATTCAGATCGAAGACGTGGGAACAGTGGGAGGGGGAACGGATATTAAAGAACCCGAGGGAGGGAAGTTGAGGGATTTTTTCCGAAAGGAAAGGAGAGAAGTGGGAAAAATTCTCGAAAGGAAAAAAAATGCTTTTTTTTCTCTCTCATCCTTTGGCGCTGAAAAGAAAGCCATTGGAAAAAGGCAACGATGGGAGAAGGTGGGGGTAAAAAGGGAAAAAGGAGAGGGAGTGAGGGAGAAAAAAAGGCGTTATGTTTGACCCAGACTATAAGAAGGCGGTCTTAGGAGATGCTTTGCTTGCATGAGAGTACCAGGACTGGAGTTTTGCAGGAAAAATTCTATGGGATTTTTCACACGGAAAAATTCGTTATTCCCGTTACAATTGTGCAGAGAAATGAGACTGAATGCTTTTGGACAATGCCTTGAGAGCTTGGAACAGACAGAATAAAATGGAAATTAAACCTCAGTCTTTAAACACATTAGGTGTCTATCCAAATAACACAAAATTACAAATTCTGTCCAACTTCATTTTTGCTGAATAACACTATCCTTTATATACGGCCCGACACACAGAGTTGGTCTAGTGATTGTGACATCTCTACCGATTCAACATGAATAAGGTCATCGGTGTTTTTGGCATCTCCACTGGCCCGACACACAGAGTTGGAGAGTTGGTCTAGTGAGTGTGACATCCAGTGGCGTAGCGTGTATGTATGGCGTGTATGGCGGCCATACAACTCAAAAGTTCACTCTAATGCCCATAAATAACTTCATTTCTGCTGAATAACACTATCCTTTATATACGGCCCGACACACAGAATTGGTCTAGTGATTGTGACATCTCTACCGATTCAACATGAATAAGGTCATCGGTGTTTTTGGCATCTCCACTAATTTGAAAATGATTTTTTTGTCAAATCAGTAGAGATGTCAAACTCACGGAATCAAATGCGAGTAAAGGGTGATCATCGCTTTTGGACTGCCATTTGGTTTGGCTACAAAATCTCACGAGTTGGATGCCTGTGACAATCAACCTTTTTTTTTAAAAAAAAAGAGGTTTGACAGAGGGAACTGTAACTGCTATGGTCTTATCGTCCCGAAATCGAAGAGAGAAGGAAGACATGTGCATGAGCCCTATACGTCCTACACTTGAATTTGGACCACGCTACGCCACTGGTGACATCTCTACCGATTCAACATGAATAAGGTCATCGGTGTTTTTGGCATCTCCACTAATTTGAAAATATTTTTTTTGTCAAATCAGTAGAGATGTCAAACTCACGGAATCAAATGCGAGTAAAGGGTGATCATCGCTTTCGGACTGCCATTTGGTTTGGCTACAAAATTTCACGAGTTGGATGCCTGTGACAATCAACCTTTTTTTTTTTTTAAAAAAAAAGAGGTTTGACAGAGGGTAATATTTACATATTAACTCTTTTCCTTCGTTTTTTCCCTCTCGTTTTATATTTACTTAATTTTCAATTCTCCACATTTCTTACCTCTCTCTTTCTTTTACTGATATTTAAAATTTTCTCTTTTGATTTCGACGCAGAGAGGGAGAGAGAGAGAGAGAGAATAATATACGAGTACTTTTCCATCTTGGTTTTTTGTTTAATTTGAGGAAAATATTTTTTACCTCAAAAATATGTGATTCGAGAGACAGAGAATGAAGGAGAGAGGAAGAGACGTCAAAGGATTGTGAAGAAGAAAAAATCCACTTCCTTGAGTAACACCACAGAAATGTTTCTCACATAAATTTCTTTCCAAGAAGAAAATGAAAATCATATCCCTCTGCTTGAATTTTAGAAGCCATTTTCGAGGAGTATTTCTCAAAAATTTAGGGTCATCCGCCAAAAATGACCCTAAGCCTAAATTCCACTATATCAAAAGCTTTTTCAAAGTCAATGTTTCCCCTTTTATCGACCCTAAATCGCACGGGACATCTTTTGCTCTTACATTCCAAGTCATTAAAAACAAACTTTCACCAGCTTTGCCAAACTAACTTTCAGGGAAAAAAGAACTTTTCTTTTTTTATGAATGGGAAATTACTCCGGTTTGGTTTATCTTTTGGCCCAGAACTTTCTTCTTTCCGTGGCAACTTTTGTCCCGCCAATTGGGAACTTTCTAGACGGGGCAAAGTCAGAATTTTTTTATGTGTCTTCTTAGTTGTTCGGGGAAAGTTTAAAAAATTAACTTTCCCTCAAACAAAGTTTCCTATTAAAAAAATCAGGGAAAGTTAATTTATTTTTTTGAGTGCAAGAGTTTTTCAAGGTCCTTCTCCTAACTTTGGAGGAGGCGATGGGAGTTGACGCTAGAAAGTTGTCCTGGTTACTGACCTAATGCAACTTTTAAGTCTAGAAAATGTTTCAGGCCTTTTCAAACACATGCTTCAATTTCCAGAAGTATCTAACAGTTAATTATTTTTAAAGTGTAATTTCATATAAGGGAGAATTTCATGTAAAGGAAGACAAAACAATGGCATTACTGATGAGAGACAGACAGACATCTTGGGCTCTCTCGAAATTTTTCACATCTTTCCAAGAACCAAGAGTGACTTGACAATTTTCTCAACTTTCAACTGTCAACAAAGAAAACGATTTTTTCTTCACAAAAAAACTTCTCTCCAACTTTTGCCTCTTTTCTCCCCACTCCTTTCCTTCCCTCTCGAGGTTTTTTGATTAAATATACCAAAAAATCAAATCAAGAATAATAATAAACTGAATATTAAATAAAATAGGTAGGTATACATAAATATTGATTTTCCTTAACCAAGATCGAAAAATTCCCGGAGGGACGGACCCCGCTTGTTATTACTAATAATAAAAGGTATAGTGGACGGACTATTGTATTCGCTTCGGTGTCGTCTGTCGGTCTGTCTGTCCCCATAGAAGGACTACAATATTATGGGAAAACTTTGAACTACATCTTTCTGATTCCCCATGAGCTCATGAGCAAGTGCACTTCATGTGACGTGACGTGACGTGATGTGACGTGACGTGATGATAGTGTGTTCCTACATTAATATTAGTAGCCTAATACTGCGGGGGTAAAGTCTGTAGTCCCATTTCGAGCAGTCAATATTATGGGAAAACTTTGAACTACATCTTTCTGATTCCCCAAGAGCTCATGAGCAAGTGCACTTCATGTGACGTGACGTGACGTGATGATAGTGTGTTCCTACATTAATATTAGTAGCCTAATACTGCGGGGGTAAAGTCTGTAGTCCCATTTCGAGCAGCATAAATAAGCACTAATATTATTACTTTACATTCTAGATATCATTTTCAAGGCTTTATGGCTATATTCTCAAGGAGCTTTTCCATTTGAATGTTCACATCACCTTCACTTCCCACACTCACATCATTCCCATCCCTATTATTACGACCAAGTTAATTCTAACCACATTCACATAATATACCCTCATATTACTAAAAGAGAGAAAGAATATACGTAGGTACGAGTACATTGGAGGAAATAAGAACAGTTGAAAACCTATAACCTAATGAAAAAAAAAAAAAAAAAAATGACACAGGGGAGTAACGAACCTGCAACTTTTAAACTGTAAGTCAGACAGTTCTAAAAGTTTCACCATTCGATTTGGCGTAAAAAATCACATGGGATCAACTATTCACATGCTTACTTGTTAATGGTTCACAAATAAAAGGGAACGTTGTTGACGCAGGGGAGTATCGAACCCGCAACTTCTCAACTGTAAGTCAGAGAGTGCTAAAAGTAGCACCATTCAATTTCGCGTGAAAAATCACATGGGCTTAACTTGCTTATTTGGTAACAGTTCACGAATAAAAGGGAAATTTGTCGACACAGGGGAGTATCGAACCCGCAACTTCTCAACCGTAAGTCAGACAGTGCTAAAAGTAGCACCATTCGATTCAACGTGAAAAATCACATTGATTAGAATATTCACATCCGAATGACCAAATGTTTTCGATGTCTCTTAGCGTTTACGAAATAAGGGTTAAGCGACAATGGCTTTGGTTAATATCAGGATGGGTGACTATCTGATTTTTACCAAATTGTTACAGTAGCGTCCTTGGAACACACCGGAATAGCATACCAAATTTCATTCCTCTACAACAAACGGTTCTTGAGATATTTTGTTCACAACTTTCTACTTGTTCCCATTTAAACCTGTAGTAACGTAACGTACGTACAGACCATGGGCTAAAAACCACTTTTTTGAAATCAGGGGACCCCAAAACGGATATTTCCACCCATTTCCCGATCGTACAGACCGTGGGCTAAAAACCACTTTTTTGAAATCAGGGGACCCCAAAACGGATATTTCCACCCATTTCTCGATTTTGAAAAGTTGGACCGATTGCAATAGGTACTTTCTCATTACCTTGTATTAAGTTCCCTATACGTAAGGGTATAATAGAAAGTAAAAAAAGAAAAGAGAGAAAAAGACGCCAAAACTTGTGTGCTTAATGCAATAAAATGTATTATTTTAGAAAATTAAGAAATGAAGAGAAATTTTTCTTTGTCTTCTCCCTCCTCCTCCTCCTCCTCCTCCGTCTCCCTTTCTGTTACCTACTGTCTATTTGTTATTCCTATGTGAATATAACATTATATTATGTTGGTATACATACCCGTGTGGAGTATGTATAATTGTGAATATTTTATGTTCTAAAAAAGCACATACAGGAAGTCTCAGTTGGTTTTCTCGAGTGTGTTTTCGTTTCGAAAGTTTTCACGGGTTACTTGGCACTCTTGGTGGTTCGATTGAAATAACAGTTTTTCAGAAATTGTCGTAATTTTTGAGTAATTTTGAGTAAGTAAATTAAATAGAAAAAAGGCTAGGAAGAAGAAGATGTGAGAATCAGGAGAAGAAGATGTGAGAATCAGGAGAAGAAGATGGGAGAATCAGAATCAGGAGAAGAAGATGTGAGAACCAGGAGAAGAAGATGTGAGAATCAGGAGAAGAAGATGGGAGAATCAGAATCAGGAGAAGAAGATGTGAGAATCAGGAGAAGAAGATGTTTATAATTACATATCCGGAAAGAAAGTTATTTGATCTGAATTCAAACGCAAGACAAAGGAAAAAAA
>NW_007377760.1:207823-231165 GCF_000475195.1 Diaphorina citri
ATGCAGAATTAACCGCTATTCTGTTTGGGAAGGTGTTTCTTGGAGTGTTTAACTGAAAGAGAAGCTGGTTACTATGGCAACAGAAAGAAACAGAGTTAGAGAAGCAGGGTGAAGATAGCTCAGCTGAAGGCAAGGAAAAGGAGAAAGGTGTTTTTTGCCCGCTTCTCACGGGTACTTACGGACACAGAAATAAGTTACCATGACGACCAATATAGGAAAATAACAATCTAGGCTAGACTAGATATCAAAGGTAGAACTAGAAAAGGTGAAAAAACCACAGAAATAGAATGCGAAATAAAGAGATAGCACTTTCAAAATGTTCAGCGCACAAAATAATAGGGCTATGCAAAAAATTATAATATTTTATCCATTATTTCAGCAAAAAAATCTCAAAACACGGGAGCACAAATATAACGCACCAACGCGGAAATTTTCCAAACGAGGAATGTGCCCCGTACCTTATAAATAGAAAAGAACAAGTTTCCCTCACTCGACTGCGTATCGGGCACACGAACACAACACACATCCATCTTATGAAGAAAGAAAACCCTCCTATTTGTGTTCCATGTGGATGTGTTATATCTGTTAAACATATATTAACTGACTGCCAAACTTACTCTAATATTAGGGCCCCCCTCAATTTGTCATCCACTTTACTGTCCTGTCTTAAGGACAATGATATTTCCCCGATCCTTGAATTCCTTAGAAGAACTCAAATAAAACTTTAGTTCTTAGTAATAGGTGTATATAACATTTAATTTTGTGTTGACGCACCATAATAAATTGAAATAAATAAATAAATTTATGTTTTTCACAATTTGATCTTGACCAGGCTACATGGCCGTCTCGCAGTAAAGTGAAATAGGCTCTATGTAGCCTTACCCAAATGTTACCAAATTTTCATACGCCAAAGAAGTAGTTCGCTTTCCAGTTTTCGTGACATTTTAACTTGTTTTGCAGTGTCGAAGCGTAGAAAGGGGATATACAGTCGCGTATTCGCAAATCTTCGATGAGATGATCGGCATCAGAATTTCGCAACATTACAGGTATTTTTATTATAGAAAAACAGACATGTTTCGCCCACTGGGCATCATCAGTGTATAAACAGGGATATTATAATAAAGAAAAATGTCCATATAAACTTTTAAAGACATTGCACACAAATATAAAGACATTTCTTTTACATCTATTGAAGAGATTTAAGATGTAACAAGCTGGGCCCGTCCCTCCGGGAATTTTTTAGCCCGTAGTTTATTCGATCGTGATTGAAGAAAATCAGTACCTATGTACCTACCTGGAAGATAGAGAGTGGTCAATAGATCCGACAAAATTAGACCAGCTTTGTTGTCTTTTGACCTTTATTGTTCTTCTGGCGATGGCCCTAGCCTTCATGAACGCTATTTTATTATCTGTGGTTGGGTTACGTCTGGCGGCGCGGAGAAATTTTCTCCTGTTCTTAATTACATTTTTCACGTCATCATCCCACCAAGGAACTGGAAGTCTATTGGTTGGGATAACTTTTAAAGGAATCGAGACTTCAGCCGCACTCAAAATGTTATTGTTGATGAGAGTAAGAATGGAATCAACATCCGTCTCGTCATTGTCAAAATTGATTTTTTGGTGGAAGGTAATCTTGGAACTAAACATTTCCCAATTCGCTTTGTCGTAATTCCAAATTTTTGGAGAAGAAGAGGAATTCTGAGGAACATTAACACTAGCGTTCTCATACGACAAAGTAATTGGAAAATGGTCCGAGAAATATAGGTCGTTAATAGTATTCCATTTTAGGTCGGGGAAGATTCCGCTGGAAGAAAAAGTAAGGTCGATAGACGAGTGGGAAAGGTAAGAAAGGTTGAAGTGCGTTGCATCGCCATTATTCAAAAGATGCACATTATTGTGATTCAAAATAAATTGTTCCACTTCTTTACCTTTAACGTCCAATCTAGAGTCCCCCCATAATGGGTTGTGGGCGTTGAAATCGCCCACGAATACGAAAGGAACAGGGAGTTGACGTTTTATGTTGGAAAGGTCAGATTCGGAGTATTGCAAGTGGGGAGGGAGGTAGACATTGCACACGCAAAGCTGTTGAGCTAAACCAGGCAACTTTATTTGTACGGCAATACATTGTAAATTGGTGACGATATTAATCTGCTTCGAGAAACAAGTATTCTTTACAAAAGTACACACGCCTCCACAGGCAATGTTTCCATCAAGATAGTCATATCTGTACAGATCATAGTGTTTTAAGATAGGATTTTTAGTTGGTGACAGATGGGATTCTTGTAAGGAAATAATGAGAGGGTTAACTTTTTTAACTAAACATTTTAGCTCATTCAGGTGACTGGTAAGACCGTTAATATTCCATTGCAACAGGAAGTCCCTCATATCCATGGTAAGAACTTAACTGTGGAGGTACAAGAAATAGAAAGTAACAATCAAACTGATAACTGAATAACAAGGTAGGTATAGAAGGAAGAAGGAATAACAGGAGGAATGGAAGGTGAGAGAGAGGAAAGTAAGAGGTAGATATGAAGAAGACATCCACCATTAATAATAGTAACCTATGGATTTTTTTTTTTTTTTTTTTTTTTTTTTTTTTTTTTTTTTTTTTTTTGGTTTATTTTAGTTGTTGTTTTTTTTTTTTTTTTTTTTTTTTTTTTTTTTTTTTTTTTTTAATGGGTATAATGTAGAATTACATCTTCTTGGCTTGATGTGCGGACGATCCTTGGACGCTCACTGGCTCTGGTAGCTTGGCGCTCGACAAGTTCTGGATTAGGTATGCAGATAGGTAGGTACATAATAACATAAGCAGCGACCACACGGTCGCAAGACATACAGGGAAAACATTAAGTTGAACTAGAGTTGAACTGTACTGTTGCACATTTAATTGTACTGTAGGTATTAAGTGCCGTGAAAATCCGTGGGGTCTCAAATTTATTGGGTAGAGACCAGATGCGAATGGATTGCATTACTATTGTAACAGTTGGGTGGGTCAGAGATAAGGATCACAGGGTCTGAAGATGCAGAACAGGAGATGTAGGTAGATGGCACAAGATATTAAAGATTTGTAGGGAGAGATTTATAATCATGTAGCAAGGAAGTTAGCAGACATCTTGAAAGATTAAACTTGGTGGAGATTGAGCAGGAACACTCACAGGTAGAGTTAGGTAGGTACATACATAACCGTAACAAAACTTCAGCCTTCGTAAGGATGATCAGGAAGATTTAGGATGTGGATATCGTAAGACTAACAGTTGAAGGATTAGAGTACTATAGCTTGACCGATAAGCCGTAGGTTTTTGGGAAGTCCAGAACATGGATAATCGGGATTGACCAGTAAAAATAAAGGAAGGACGGACTAAAAATCAAGCAGTGTACCAAAAAATTCTGACATCGTACTACAATTAACAATTTCGCCTGCGGAGCTATAATAGATCAGTTGCGCTTACTTGGGTGATGTTTCAAAGTCATAGAGCACGAAAAATGGGGACCAACGGAATTTTCCTTTTTCTTCTACGACTTCTAGATACCGATATAAATCGATTTAAAAATACCGGTAAATCGTAAACTTTGACGTCACGGCACACGCTCCCATAGGCGATGACGTCAGAATTCATGACTCCCGCTTCGTTTATTAGTGCGCAAGCGTTTCTGGCCATTTTGACGTGAAATCTGACGTCACAACTCTTCGAACTTTTTCATTAGAACGGCAATTAAAAATTAAATTTTCGAACTTTTAAAGGTTACTTTTTCGGAGTTTTGACCTCAGATTTGGATTTTTCACAACTTTTTACGTAGGAATTGACCTTTTATTAATAATATTACCTTTTTCGGAGTTTTGACCTCAGATTTGGATTTTTCACAACTTTTTACGTAGGAATCGACATTTTATTAAAAATATTTCGAGTTTTGACCTCAGATTTGGATTTTTGACAACTTTTTACGTAGGAATCGACCTTTTATCCCGCTAGTTCATCCCGAGGCATGGCCAAACTTGTAGAAAATAATACAAAATACGGTCGCGCTGCGCGCTCCCTATTAGCTGCATAGTTATTAAACTAAAAACATAAACGAAACTCAAAATGTTGTCGAGAGCGGAACATTTCTCTCCCGCAGTCTCTGCACTCTTAAACAGCGCGCACACTGATCATACACTTACAACACTTCAGACATTTCCGACAAATTTTGTATTTTGCTTCCTATGTTAAGTAATGGTAGTCCGCACACCTATCCGTATCAGACATTTCCAACACTTCCGACATGATGTTGGAAGGTTTGCTTTTTGAGCAAAATTGTTGTAATGTCTGACGGTCTTGAAGCTGTTTCCTGCTGAAAGAGGGACATGATGTTGGAAGGTTTGCTTTTTGAGCAAAATTGTTGTAATGTCTGACGGTCTTGAAGCTGTTTCCTGCTGAAAGAGGGGGTAAAGTGCAATTAAAATTTATAAATTCAATTTAATTTCCGGTTTAAAATTTTAATTTACAGTTTTAACTTAATTTCTTGTTTAACACAATCACACACCACACCCATTCGCCACACACACACCACCAGAACTACCACACCCACCCATCCCACACACACACACACCCACCCATCCCACACACACCACACCCATTCGCCACACACACACACACACACACACACACACACACACACACACACACACACACACACACACACACACACACACACACACCTCAAAGCGAGAAAGTTTTAGATAACACTTCAGTCGTTAATTTAAGACCGGTTTTAGCGTTACCTATGTTAAGCTACGTCGAGGAAGGCCAATAAATGGATGGGTGACTTATAAACATTATATTGAGAATCAAGGGAAAACGGGCTCTAGTCTTGATTTAAAATCATTACATGAAAGTAAAATCAAATCAAGAATGATAATAAACTGAATAATAAACAAATTAGGTAGGTACCTACATATAGGTACTGATTTTCTCTAATCACGATCGAATAAACTACGGCCTAAAAAATTCCCGGAGGGACAGGCCCAGCTTGTTCCTCCCTATCTCTCCAAAGTTTATTCCCTCCCTTTCACCTTCTTCCCTCTTTGTCCCAACTTTTCCTCTCCTCTCTTTTCCCCTCTCCTCTTTCCACTTCCTTCTCTTTCTCCTCTCTCCTCGGAAAAAAGTTTTCGTTCTATTGATTTTTCTCTTCCTCCCTTTTTCCTCTCCTTCTTCTTCTTCTCTCCAGTTCTCCTCCCATTTTTCCTTCAAGTTGCTCCAAAAGTCTCAAGTTTGGTGCTTTCACAGTCACCGTGTTGTCGAAACGCCTGCAATTTGCACATGAATTCGAATGTTGCTTTCGATCAGCGTAGTAAATTTTAGGTTCTCATAAGCGAAAAACTGAAAAAAGTGCAAAATTTCGGCCATTTTCTCACGGTTCTTCCGCTGCCAAAAGTTCTCCCCTCAACTCTCGAGGTCTCAAATTTGGTGTTATACTTCCCCCACCATATCTAACGATCCTATGAAAAAAATAGAATTTAAAAAAAAAAAAAAAAATCGTTTACCCTAATAAAATTATGCAAGGTGGACCTCCTCTATCGATTAGAGATTAGACTACCTATACACATAAACAACAAGTGAGAAGTGAGTATGTTGATAGCAAGGAGCTCAAGTAGTGGAGGGAGGGTACCCTATACCCTATACCTCATGTGTTATAAAAGCGTATCCTAAAAAAATGTAAACAAACCGCCATGTTGTGCTCATAAGAGTGGCACGAATTTCAAATTTTGAGAACCATCGGGTTTATTAGTGCATGATTTATGAACTTTTTTCACGCAAGAGCTTATTTCATCAATAATGATGAAATAATTTCATCAATAATGATGAAATAATTTCATCAATAATGATGAAATAATTTCATCAATGATGATGAAATAAGCTCTTCGTGCTGTTATTTTACTGGTTTTGGTTTTCAAAATTTGAAATTCGCGCCACTCTTATGAACGCCATGTTGTGTTTTTTTCATTTTTTCAATGATACACATCGGGATCGTTACTTCCCCTCCCCTACCTTATACCTCCATGGTTCTGAATGAGAGATTGTAGTTCTCCATAGAATAGCTCTTTGTTATTCTCGTTGTCAACATTTGTAGGTGCATAACAGCAGATAAACACGGTTTTCGATGTGTTTTCCATGATATCTAGATACATTAGCCTCGCGTTTATACATGTAGGTTCCGAAACAATACCTTTCTTTATGAGACTTGTTTTGACACATATCGCTACTCCATGATCATTCCTCCCTGGTCCTTCTTCCATGCCCGACCAATAGTACGTACACACATACGTACAGACCATGGGCTAAAAACCACTTTTTTGGAATCAGGGGGTCCCAAAACGGATATTTCCACCCATTTCCCGATTTTGAAAATTTGGACCGATTGCAATACTTTCTCATTACCTTGTATAGGTTCCCTATACGTAAGGGTAATAGAAAGTAAAAATTTTCATGCATTAAAATTATTTTATTTAGTATATTTACTGTTATTTCTCATTTTCGTTTCATTTTTTTAGGCGGGCCTTCGGCGGCCGCAAAAAATGAGCTCGCGGGCCGCATGCGGCCGCGGGCCGCGGGTTCAACTTCAAAATCAACAACGGTCTAAATGAATGAGTGACATGAACGGCCATGCCTCAAGGATTTCGCCTAGTAAATGATAAAATTAAAAATAAATAATAAAATTGTTCACACTTGAATTTTATTATTACATTAAATTAAAACCTACAATTACTTTCAGATTTTTAAACTCTCAACTTGCATCACGTACGAGTACGTATATAATTGTGGAGGCTATATACTCCCCTAGTTGAGTGGTAATACTCCCAATAGGATTCCCACGACACACGTTATCAAGAGCAGAGCCACATTAGTGCCACGTCCAAGACAAACAGCATTAATTGGTACTTCCACGATATTAGGGACAATTCTGTATAAGTCTTCGCGATTGCAAAGATCCGTGTCACACTCCATGCAGTAAACCAAATATTCTATGTCCTGCCGTGCCAAACGTTCGCATATTCCTTTCAAGCATATTTCCCTTGTAACCCATCTGGTCTCACCGTTAGATTGCACCATGGTGTAGCAGGTGCGGTTTTCCGGTTGGTTCCCATACAAATAGAAGTGATATGGATCTGTCGCACAATAGTCATCGTAGCCGTGGCAATAAGAGCATAAAGGGGGAAGCATAAAAAATGCAGGAGTCGATAGGTAGAGCACTAATGTCATTATTACACAATTTCTTGATGCAAAAAGGTTCGTCATGATTTGCATAATTTTCTTCTTTTGATTTAAATTTAGAATAGTCTTTCCTTCTATTTTTCTTTTGATAGCTGCCCGTAATAAATAAAATGATCGCACACTATGATGAAATTTCACTTGGTAGGTAACACCCCTAGTCCTCTAAAATTATCATTTAGCCAGTAAGAATAAATTATTCCTAAAATGATATCAGCCTTCGATCATGTAGTATTTCCTAGAGCAGAGGTTCCCAATCTGTGGTACGTGGAAGCGAAGAGATTTAATATCATGATAGAGGACTGAGTAACTTTGTGAAGTTCCATAACAATAGATGTAAAAGAAATAACTTATACTCTTCACTGGGTTGGTAGGGTATGTAACACTCTAGGTCCTCCTAAGATGAAGAAACTAAATAGAAAGATAGATACCTAAAGAGTTATAGAAAAGAGAGAATAGAAAGAAATAAACCTAAGGAAAATTAATAAGGTGGTTGGCTGTTTTCTGGAAATTCCACTGAGCAGGCTCGTAAGCTCGGAGCCAACCCGATGGTACTCCCAGCAACCAACTGACCTGGATTCGGACGCCACTAGTTTCAAAAGCTTGAGGGCTGGAGAAACTAGAAGCCAGCCAAAATAGGAAGATCTAAAAGTTAGAATATTGATATGAGAAAAGAACAAAAAAAAAAACTATAGACACTGTACCTTGGTTTGAAAATATGCCGGATAACTGTCCAAGGAAGCTGAAATAAAATAATAGGAGAGCACTTGCTTTCACCCCAAGGGCAATGGGAGTTTAACCCATTCTAGGGCCTGTCTTGACCATAGTTGACCAAACCAACGTACCAAATGAAGTTCCAATGAAGAAACCAATGTATCAGATTAGATTAGATCAGAGATACAGAAATAACATGAAACATATACCCAGGACTGAGTAGTCCTTACCAAACTGAAAAGGAACCTAGCTAAGTAAAATGAGAATAGGTATTGCATTTTAAAAGATCTTTGGTATAGGTCCAAAGACAACAAGAAATATATGGTCATGAATTATTTATTAAACATCAAAAAAACAATAAAATAAAATAAATATTATCAATTGAAATAAGCACCTCACAGCAATGCAGACAAATTTCCATGAGATAGGTATTTGGTAGGTATCTCCCGTTTGTAAGCCCCCAAAGAATTAATACATTTAATCAATTGATTGATCTCAGGCTGAAGTGAGGTAGTAAAATACAAAAAAAATAAAGAAGATAGAAAATCATCACTTCCAGCATTACTCAAGATGTTCACAAACTACCAACAGCACACATCATTAGTCCAGAGGAAAGGGGGAAAAAAAAGACATCCTAACGTTAGTTAAGCCTTGTGAAAATAAGGCGTTTTTAAGCTAAAGTGTGGCCTAACGCGGAATTGGTTAAGTATTTTTTAATTTAGAAAAAAAAGGGTTATGGTGTAAAAGACCTAATCTGCCCTGAGCCTAGCTTGCCTATCTGAATATGAGAGAATGTGTGCAATTTTACCTTTCGACGACGACAAGTGTAATACGACCTGTGTATCGGTAGTCGGTAGTCTAAGGACGGGCAGAATCTCCCTACGCAGACAGGAAGGCAGGAAAGCTGGACAGCACTCCTTGGCATCATACACCAGATATACTCGCATAGACTCCATTTGTGTTGATCTGGGAAATTAAGAAAGATCAACGTAAGACAAATAAAAAAAACCTAACAGATTTACATACCCCTTGAAGAAAATAAACCAAATTTTACAGTTTAAAATATAAAGATCAGGCAGACCTTGGAAACAGAATTTTGGCCTGAATAAAAAAAAAAAAGGAAAATTAAAAATTAGACCCCGTTGATATTATGGTAAGTAAATAATGTGAAGAAAACGTCACTCCCCTGGTTTCTGGTAACTGGAATGGGTATACGGAATGAGCTTCTGGAACATTTTCACAGTCTTGACGGGAGAACTTGAAACTTGACTATCAAACTGAAGAACTTGGATACTTGTAATTCATACTGGAGAATTGATTTTTTGAGCATCTGATTGGATAACTGGGACATTGATCTATGGGAGTGGTCTGGGAGTTATTGGGTGGTGGACTGCAATTTGGGTCCATTAGGCTGATGGCGACCTCGGTGCTTGGTGGTGCATTTGAGCTGCACATGGTGCATTCCGACTACTTGAGGCTGTATCTTCCGCCTTCTGCTCTCAAGACACAAAATTTAGTTCCCGACTGCATCCTCTCCTCTCAATTTGTAATGCAGAATTAACCGCTATTCTGTTTGCGATCCATTTTTCCATCTCCGCTCACTTGAATAATGTCAATCGTGCTTACCTCGTCATATGCTCAGACTCATTAAGTGCCCTACAAACCCTGCAAAACATTTTTTCCTTGAACCCTATAGCTGGTGAAATCCGAGATCTAATCTTGACAAACAAGTCCAAGTTGAACGTCCGATTTATTTGGGTCCCTTCCCATGTAGGGATAGCTGGGAATGAGGAAGCGGATCGACTTGCTAAGGAGGCCCTCACTAGCACCCACCCCACTATCAATAAGATCCCTATCCCAGATTACAAGGCCTACAGCAAGAGGAAAATTCTATCAGCCTGGAACTCCGAGTGGCACAACCTGCAAAACAATAAACTACACCAAATAAAACTGGAAAATAAACCATGGAACCCCCCGTACCTTATAAATAGAAAAGAACAAGTTTCCCTCACTCGACTGCGTATCGGGCACACGAACACAACACACATCCATCTTATGAAGAAAGAAAACCCTCCTATTTGTGTTCCATGTGGATGTGTTATATCTGTTAAACATATATTAACTGACTGCCAAACTCACTCTAATATTAGGGCCCCCCTCAATTTGTCATCCACTTTACTGTCCTGTCTTAAGGACAATGATATTTCCCCGATCCTTGAATTCCTTAGAAGAACTCAAATAAAAATTTAGTTCTTAGTACCTAATAGGTGTATATAACATTTAATTTTGTGTTGACGCACCATAATAAATTGAAATAAATAAATAAATTTATGTTTTTCACAATTTGATCTTGACCAGGCTACATGGCCGTCTCGCAGTAAAGTGAAATAGGCTCTATGTATTGTTTCTGTTGCTGGAGGTCCAGTTTTCAATTACAGGCTTAATTCTCTTAAGTTTGTTGGGAATTAAAAGGTTGTTCCACGAGGTTTGCCACATGTTGTGTATAATTTTGGCAACAAGAGGTTTGAAGTCGCAAGCAGAACAAAGTTTTAGGGGCTGGGTGGATGTACAGGGGTTTTTAGCCGCCATGTCGACAGCCTCGTTCCCACTGATGCCGCAGTGTGACGGACACCACATAAGTGTCACTTCTTTGCCGCCCGACTTAAGATCCATCCAGGCTGAATAGATTTTTGAGGTCAAAGAGTTTTTGTAAGAGGAGCAAATGTTGGCAATAGCTTGGATAGCGCTCATTGAATCGGATACCAACAGGAATTTGGAGTGGGGCAGGTACTTTATGTTTTGAAGGCAGAGCAGAATGGCTATAATTTCTGAGGAGAAAACAGTGTTGACAACGTTAAGGCGAAATGAACATAGATTTTTGCCTATACTATATGCGCAGCTGGTGGAGTTCTCTGATTTTGATCCGTCTGTGAAACAAACAATACAGTCATTATACTTGGAACTGATGGCGTCCAGGAAGTGCTTTTGGAACACAGATGGCGATATGTTCTTCTTGCGGTCAACATGGAGCGATGTATCGACAGGAGGGGCTTGGAAACACCATGGAGGATTATGTTTCTGGTAAGGAACAAAATCGCTGTTACTAAAATGACTCATAAAGTCATTCAATTCCCTTACTCTAATTATGGCGGGTTTAGGCTTGTTGGCAGGGTAATCCGTGATGCTGAGAATAGGATTGAAAATCTCTTTATGAATGGGATTAGAGGGACAGCTGCCAACTTTAGATACATAGTTGAGCATCATTTTGGACCGTCTGTATGACAAGGGCGGAATGCCAGACTCGACATACAAACTAGTCACAGGGCTAGACCTGAGAGCACCAGTGGCGATCCTGATGCCGGCATTATGGACAGGGTTCAATTTTTTAAGTATGTAGTCTTTAGCAGATGAGTAAACTATACAACCGTAATCAAAAATGGGCATGATATAGGACTTGTAGAACGTAAGCAGGGTTTCGCGGCGGACGCCATATTTCTTATTACAGACCATTTTTAGGACATTAAGGGCGACCATAGCACGGCTTTTAGTATGGTTTATATGCAAGGCCCAATTCATTTTCGCGTCCCAATACAGACCAAGGAACTTGATGTTGCTTTCAAACTTAAGCTCCGATCCATTGTAGAACAATGGCGGAAAAGTTGGGTTGCGAGCACGGGAAAAAAGGATACAAGCCGACTTTTTGGGGTCAGCCGAAAAGATGAGACCGTTTTGGTTAGACCACTTGAGAATATCGTTCAAGGCTTTTTGAATTTTTATTCGTAGGAGTTCAATAACTTTACCTCGAGCTATTACTAAAAAATCGTCTATAAACAAAAGCCGCCTTAGTGGAACTTTAATAATATCAAGGATATCGTTCATAAATATGATGAACAGGACCGGACTAAGCGATGAACCTTGGACAATGCCGTTCTGTAAAGGAAAACTATTGGAAAAGGACCCATTGCACTTGACTTTGAAGCTTCTATTGTACAGGAAGTTGCACAAGTAACGTAGCATGTATCCATTTATGTTAAACCCTTTAAGTGTCTCAATTATTTTGAATCTCCAGGTCATATCGAAAGCTTTTTGGCCATCGAGGAGAAGGGCAACCGTGCACTCCTTTTTGGCTAGACCCTGAGCCGCCTCTTTTTCAAGAAAGACCAAATTATCAATGGTGGACCTCCTGAACCTTCCACCACTCTGAAAGGGGTTAATTAGACCACGATTTTCAAGTACCCAAAAGAGTCTTTTGTTCACCATCTTTTCGAGTATTTTCCCAGAGCAGTTAAGGAGAGAGATTGGCCGGTAGTTGGAAGGTACCAGCCGATCTTTCCCTGGTTTTAAAAGTGGGAGGATGAGAGACTCTCCCCAACTTTTGGGAAACTTACCTTTAGACCAAATGAAATTGTAAAGTTCGAGGAGGGTGTCAAGGGCCTGAGTAGGGAGCTTTTTCAAAAACATAAAAGAGACACCATCAGGGCCCGCAGCTTTGGACGTGCAAGATAGAAGAACTAGGTACATTTCTTGGTATGAAAAGGGGCTATTGTACTCACCAACACTGCTGAAGTCAAACTGAAAAGGAAATATTTCACAGGAGTTTTTGTGTTCTAAAAACTCCTGTGAGTAGTTATCATCAGAAGATACGGCTGAAAAATGGGCGGCTAATGTATTTGCTATGGATGGTGTATCGAAGAGAAGATTATTTGGGTTGTGAGAATCTTGAATGGCATTGATGGTCCTTGGGCTATATTTCCCTCGAAGTTTCCCCATTTTGTGGAACATCTCTCCAGAAGATAGAGAGTGGTCAATAGATCCGACAAAATTAGACCAGCTTTGTTGTCTTTTGACCTTTATTGTTCTTCTGGCGATGGCCCTAGCGCGCAGAAACGCTTGCGCACAAACAAACGAAGCGGGAGTCATGAATTATGACGTCATCGCCTACGGGAGTTCATTAACGACTTTCTCGAGAACATCTGTTACCAACTGTGGATCCATATCATAGTTATCTTTTATAATGTCCATTTTTTTCTTGTTAATAGCCCCTTTCAGTTCTTGAATCAAGTCTATGAAAACAAGAGGATCTACTGATGGTTCATGTTTTTCAATAAGAGGACAAATGGGCTCAAGTTCATTCTTTTGGACGCACACCTTCTTCTCATTGTCCTGTGGAGGGGGGGATTGGGTAAGCGCCCGCTTCTTACCCTTCTCAGGCACAATGTCCATATCCATGTCAATGGATTCATTACTGTCGGTCGGGGGTGCGCTACCAAGGGGGAGGGGTTCAATCACAGCTTTAGTAACCTGGCTCCCATCGTTCAATTTATTCGGCAATACATCAGCCTCATTAACAGAGGTTACATTTTCGGTGGAAATAAGATCACCAGATAAGATAGGAGCATCACCACTGTTTGGATCAGCGGAGGAAGGAACCGGAGAGGCGACGGCCGTTTCCATCAGTGGTGGCACTGCTGTGGTCGGAGTGCGGGTGGCAAAGGCAGGAAGGAAGGAACAAGTGGGGTCCTCTCTCCTTTGGCCGGAAGCTTGAGGTTCATCAAGTTGTATCTCTTTGGCGTTCTTAAGACGCTCTTGCGCCGAAATTTTCTCTACAGGGCAATTCTTGATAATATGGCCTTCGCCATTGCAGTTAAAGCATTTCATCCTGTCAATGACGATAAAGATTTTATAAGTCATGTTTTCATAATACAGATTGAATGACGCGGGAAGATCTTCCACTTCTTCAACCAGAACAGTTCTACGGAAGCCGATCAAATGGCCAAATCTTTCGTTCCGTGAACCCAAGTTGACAAATTTCATATCGGACACAACTTTGGTATATTTAGTCAACTCATTGATCAACATGGAGTCCGGCATACCGGGCTCGGTGTTACACAAAAAGATCTTGTGCCCGTTATTGACGAGTTTTCTCACAGTAAGCACTTTATTATCGATTACTATTTGGGGATTGTTGTCGTAAAACTTTAGAACTTCCGACTCGCTGGTAAGATAAATCTTAACGAGGTCATTGTTTTTCCCGGCGAAAACCATATTGTTGTCACCAACAATGTCGCCGATCGCGCATAGGTATTTATCCATTGTAATGGACGGATCGAAAGGCAAGGAAAAACCACAGGTCTTGGGTAAGAATAGACTATCAACTTTGGGTCCATTGGCAGGGGGAGGGGGTCTGTTATAGCCAGATCTAGGTACATAGGAAACCCTGGAAGAGGATTTTTTAAACATGTCTGAATACTGCATGGCTGAAAGAGGAGTTAGTATAAATACGGGTAAAGGTCAACGTGAGTAAGCAGCAAAATAACAGGGAAAGGGGTAGCTATAGAAACGGAAAACAAGTTAGTTGGCAGCGAAGATACTCGCTGAAAAACACATTTTATGGTGAGTCAAGAAAACACGTATCTGTTGGCGCAGCGATCCCAATTGCAACTGCTCCATTTCTTTATTCAACTAACAAACCATTCAAAATTGATGTCTGGTGGTACGCCAAAAGAACCTTGAGGTGTCAGGAGGTACGCAGTACTCAACTCAAAGTTTTGGGAACCCCTGTCCTAGAGGGAACATTCCCGCACATGCGCATTATAATTTTTGAAACCAAAACAAGAAGATAAGGTTGTGGTTATGTACCGGGTTGGGGCAGGCAAGGTTTGTAATAATATCCCAGGGTTGTCCAACCTTTGTGCACCCGAGGGCCACAAGAGACCAAGGTAGAGAGTTGGCGGGCCGCAACCGCAAAGGTAAAAATTCAAATCACAGGTGGGGGGTGGGGGGGGGGTACAAGTATAATATCAGTATATCATTAAGTATAAATTATAATAATTATTTATTATGAAGACTTTTAATATATGTGTATGATTACTGAAGATGACATTAGTGTGATTTCTGTGGACACTGCAGCTGACACAAGTTTGTCAATATATCGACATTCACGTCTTCCGCACACAAACGTAGAAGGTGAGCAAGAGACACATCCAAAAGATAGTTCTTTAATTGGTTTTTCACATGCTTCATGGTCGAAAAAAAAACTTTCGCACATATCATCAGGATCTTAAGGCAAGGCCTTGCCGGTGTAGCTAATCATGTCTGTCAGTCGCTGCTCTCTTTAGTTGTTGGTAGGAAGAGCAGCTCATCAGTTGTTGGATGTCCGGGGTCTTAATCTAGGTCTTTTCCCCAATACTCTTCTCGCACATGTATTTTTTTTTTTTTTTTTTTTTTTTTTTTTTTTTTTTTAAATTTTTTTTTTAAGGACAGATTTTTCATGTGTCCGCCCTGGCCACAACCAGATGTAACCTTTATGGGGGTAGATTTTGATTTTCTGACTTTGACAATTTGCGTCCGGTTTGTGAGGAAACTGTGGAACCAGTACAATAGGGATCCACTTATACCTATTGATTGTAATTTAGATATGTTTGAGGACACTTTGCAACTTTTTTCCTCGCTTTACATTGACCTTTGTTGAAAATGCAGTTAGTCATGGATTTGATACGAAATGAATTACCACCACGTCATAAGCTTTTGAAAAATCAGTGTACAAAGTGTCCACTTGTCCGCCATTTTGGATTTCTTTGGTAACAAAATTTGAGAATGATACTAAGTTACTACAAGTAGATCGATTTTTCATAAATCCATACTGGTTTTTGTTGATAATTTTACTTGCTAAGGGGCTTAGTTTGTCATAGACTAATTTTTCAAAAGTTTTAGGTATGATGGAATAGTTACAAACCGGACGAAAATTGCTAGGCAGGTTACGGGAACCAGATTTATGGAATGTGTCCGCCCTGGCCACAACCAGATGTAACCTTTATGGGGGTAGATTTTGATTTTCTAACTTTAACAATTTGCGTTCGGTTTGTGAGGAAACTGTGGAACCAGTACAATAGGGATCCACTTATACCTATTGATTGTAATTTAGAAATGAGGTAATTATGAACGATTTTCGAAAAGAGCGTAAAAAATTACCCCCCTTTACAAAAAATCACAAAGAAATTCGATTTATTTCACTAGGAAAACTATTGTTTTTACGGGAGCACAAAAGCAAGGTCTTCACTGTCTCATTCCTTGATAATTGAAATCAGAGATAGAAGGAACTGAGATAGATCCCTATGGTGAAATAGGGAGTTTATCGTCAAACCAGAAGCTCGCACATGTATGAACTAGCAAACGTTGATGTAATCTTCAGTCTTAGAGTTCGCGGGCTTTCGCGAGCCGCCGGGTTGGACAACCCTGCAATATCCTGTCTCACCTAGTCCGAGCTCATCTCAACCTGGTACATAACCAAAGGTATAAGGGACGGGAAAAGGTATAAGGGACGGGCTATTATTGTATTCGCTTCGGTGTCGTCTGTCTGTCGGTCTGTGCCCATAGAAGGACTTATCCAAACCTGGTCGACCTGTATATCAAATTAAAGGTCTTTTTACCAGGAACACGAAAGTGGTGATGACCACGTCATAAGCTTTTGAAAAATCAGTGTACAAAGTGTCCACTTGTCCGCCATTTTGGATTTCTTTGGTAACAAAATTTGAGAATGATACTAAGTTACTACAAGTAGATCGATTTTTCATAAATCCATACTGGTTTTTGTTGATAATTTTACTTGCTAAGGGGCTTAGTTTCAAATTTAGTAAAAAACACGAAGATTATTTAGAGTTTGTTAATCTAAGAAATAAATGTGTAAATTTAGTATCAACCCTTTACAAAAAACATCTTTCTGATCTGGAAAATACCCTGAAAATAAATCCGAGACTGTTTTGGTCTCATGTCAAAGAGAAAAAACAGTCCCGGAACCTACCTACTGTGATGTCATTAGAAGACTCAATAACCTCAGATGACACAGAAATAGCTAACTTGTTAGCACAACATTTTTCGTCAGTTTATACTCGTGAAATATTAGTTCCGCCCGAATTTGAATCTCATCATAACTTAATTTTAAATTCCTTCTCTGTTAACCAACAAGAAGTTGAAAAAGAGTTAAGTAATCTGAGTGTTAGCACAACATTTTTCGTCAGTTTATACTCGTGAAATATTAGTTCCACCCGAATTTGAATCTCATCATAACTTAATTTTAAATTCCTTCTCTGTTAACCAACAAGAAGTTGAAAAAGAGTTAAGTAATCTGAGTGAGAGGGCAGCTCGAGGTCCTGACGATATTCCAAGTATTGTTTTCAGGAGATGTGCCGGATTTCTCTCCGGACCCTTAACTCTACTCTTCAATATGTCATTGATGTCAGGAGTTTTCCCGGATTTGTGGAAAGTCTCGTATGTAACGCCCCTCCATAAATCTGGTTCCCGTAATCTGGCTAACAATTTTCGTCCGGTTTGTAACTATTCCATCATACCTAAAACTTTTGAAAAATTAGTCCATGACAAACGTGTGCCGGATTTCTCTCCGGACCCTTAACTCTACTCTTCAATATGTCATTGATGTCAGGAGTTTTCCCGGATTTATGGAAAGTCTCGTATGTAACGCCCCTCCATAAATCTGGTTCCCGTAATCTGCCTAGCAATTTTCGTCCGGTTTGTAACTATTCCATCATACCTAAAACTTTTGAAAAATTAGTCCATGACAAACTAAGCCCCTTAGCAAGTAAAATTATCAACAAAAACCAGTATGGATTTATGAAAAATCGATCTACTTGTAGTAACTTAGTATCATTTTCAAATTTTGTTACCAAAGAAATCCAAAATGGCGGACAAGTGGACACTTTGTACACCGATTTTTCAAAAGCTTATGACGTGGTCAATCATAATTACCTCATTTCTAAATTACAATCAATAGGTATAAGTGGATCCCTATTGTACTGGTTCCACAGTTTCCTCACAAACCGAACGCAAATTGTTAGGTACATACCTAGGTACTGATTTTCTTTAATCACGATCGAATAAACTAAGGGCTAAAAAATTCCCGGAGGGACGGACCCAGCTTGTTTATAATAATAAGAAGAAGAAAACCAAAATTTTATTATGATATGTAAGCAGAGAGAAACAAACATCAAGCAGGATAGTACAAATAGATGGAGAAACTGTTAAATATAAGAAATGAGAAAACGAACAGCTTGGAGAGAAACGAATTGTATCATTTTAATATTTCGACTGACTCAAAAATCATCATAGGTACTGATTTTCTTTAATCACGATCGAATAAACTAAGGGCTAAAAAATTCCCGGAGGGACGGACCCAGCTTGTTTCTCTCTCCCTCTCTCTCTCTCTATATCTCTCTTTTCTTAATTGCCTTTCCTTCATCAGAAAACTTGAAAATCTGACAAAGAACAAAAAAGAGCGACAGACACCCCTCCTTCTTTCTCCCTCTCCCTTTCTCTCCTTTTGTATGCAACACATTGATGAAATCAGACAGAGAGAGAAATAAAAGGAGGAGAGGGAGGTACCTAATGCCGCCATTGGTTGCTGCTCGATTAAACTAGCAACCTAATCGTCCTTAGGAGGCTACCACCTTCAACTTTCACCCCTCCGGGATTCAAAACCCATGACTTGTAGTTAGTATGCCTAGTGGTTGCCCGGCACGTTTCTTTTCTTTTCTTTTTTTTTTTTTTTTTTTTTTTTTTTTTTTTTTTTTTTTTTGTGGGAAAATTTTTTAAGATAGAACACAATAGGTAATAATAATACCTACCTACATAACAATTAATGACATGCCTTCAGTTCAGATTATCTTTTCTTGCTTCTCATTCTCTCTCTTTTCTTCGGATTATCCCAAATCTTCTTCCTCCCTCTCTTCTTTCCCTAAACCTTTCTGCTCCCTTCATATTATTATCTCTTCTTCTTCCTCTTCTTCCTCCTAAAGATTCTTATTTCGTTATTTTTCTCACACAAGTTCTCTTGTTTTGTATAAATTGCATTACCTGACTTTCGTTAACCCTGTAGTGAACCAATGACCACATGCCACATGGTGTTTGTGATTCCAAGGACGAAATTGTAGAATAGATCAGTTGCGCTTACTTGGGTGATGTTTCAAAGTCATAGAGCAGGAAAAATGAGGAGCAACGGAATTTTTTTCTTTTACGACTTCTAGATCCCGAGATAAATCGATTAAAAAATACCGGTAAATCGTGAACTTTGACGTAACGGCATACGCTCCCGTAGGCGATGACGTCACATCAAATGTCCCGAGCAAAGCTCCTTCGCAGGCAACACATTAATGTGTTTGTGTGCATACGTTTCTGCACATTTCTTTCTGCTCCTCCGCAAGCGTGCTTGCATACTGGCGCTACCTAGCGGACGAGAAAACAATTGCGTAAAGTCTGACGTCACACATCTTTGAACTCTTTCATTAGAACGGAAAATAAAAATTGAATCTTAGACTTTTTACATTTATTTTTTCGGAGTTTTGACCTCAGATTTGGATTTTTCACAACTTTTACATAGGAATCGACCATTTGTTTATACTTTTTACCCATTTGCAACTGCTCCATTAGGTTACTTCTGAAATAAGGGATCTTGAATTTTTTAAGAGGAACATAAAATCAAATATTTGATAAAGGATTAGCTGTGCTAATGGCATGGCATTGGTTTGTCCTTAAGGAAAAACCTAAAAGTTAGAGTTTTTACAAAATAAATTAGGCCCTAAAAGGGCCTCATCAGAAATTCTCGCCTTTTCTTGTATAATTTTGGTATTTTTTGAATACCTAATTTAGTAATCCATTCATTAACTTTCTGGGCTGTCTCCATTGTTAGGGTAAACTTCTCACTCATGACTACTCATGAGCCATTCAGCTCCATCGGTCTCTCAAAGGGTTAATATTAATAATAGAACAATGTATGTTGGTTTTGCGGTCTAGGGGAGGGAGAGAGAGAGAGATTGAGGGTGTGTGAGAGTGAGAGTGAGAGAGAGTTTAGGTCTGTTATATGTTTTTGAGGTGTCATTTTTGTGTCTTGTTTAATTAACACAAGTCGAAATTCCCTTCTGAGAGAGAGAGAGAGAGAGAGAGAGAGAGAGAGAGAGAGAGAGAGAGAGAGAGAGAGAGAGAGAGAGAGAGAGAGAGGGAGAGATGGAAAATAATTTTCTTTTCTTGTATCTGTCTGGAACTGGTACTAAATGAGATGGAAAGAATATTCAATAACTACCTACCATATGTTCGGGATGTGGTGGGGTGGGAATCTATCTTCGCGAGGGTATTGAGTTTTCAATAATTCAATGTTCTGACGCGAATATTAGGAACACAATAGAATATGCTGATCGGCGACAGTCACGTAAGAGGATTACAAGACTTACTATCACAAGTCACACCTAATTCCTGTAAGATCGAGTCCTTTTTTCAACCCGGTGCTGGATTCCATGAAGTTGCAGAAGTTCATGTAAATTCGCCAAATCTCATCAATGCACGTAACCTAGATTGTGTAGTAATCATGTGTGGAACTAACGATGTTTGCTCATCACCATGGGAAAACATCCGACTAGCTATTGATAACTTATTGCTAAAATTTAAACCATGTAAAAAAGTTTGTGTAATAGGTATTCCTCTACGTTTTAATACACCTAGACTAAACACACATACCCACAAACTCAATACGAAAATAAAAAACTACATCATGAATAGTAGTAACATACAAAACAAAATAGTTTACATTGATCCAACAAAATTCATAAAACCAAGACACTACGCTAGAGATAACCTACATTTAAACAGACAAGGTAAAACCAAAATGTGCGATAAAATTAAAAGTGTCATTTGTTCTAATTTCGTATTATTCCAAAGCCATGCCAATCATACAATCAATATAGACGGCAGTGTTGAAAACATTGAAAATATTGAAATCTCTCTAGTACCTGATTCAGAATTTTCCCCTTTCCCTCATCCTAAAACCGCACCTGTCACGTCAACTCAAACTCCACACATTCCATCTAACATTTCTCATTATCAGTATGAAACCCCTCTATTTGACGAAAGTACATTTAGTAGTACTCCTCACTTCAATTGTTACGCAATGCCTAATGTTAATGGTTCCCATAGCTATTATAGACTCACACAGAAAACAAACATAACACCTCATTCAAACGACAACTCATTCCAAACACAAACACCTATACCTAGAATCGAACCCGGGTTCCACAGACCACAAAAACCAAATTTCATAGACTTAGGCCAAACATCAAAAACATAATTACACTCACTCAGAACGAATGTACAAACAAGAACATCAAATTCCTATATCAAAACGTTAGAAGCATTCGTAGTGTTAAGAAAACAAGAGAATTTATGTTGAATGTCCAACTAATTGATTATGATATTCTGATCCTAACAGAATCCTGGCTACCAGATTACATTTCCGAAGCAGAACTAGGTTTAACCGACTATAATATATTCAGATGCGATAGAGATTATTCTCATGTAACTAAGGGGGGTGGGGTTTTACTCGCTATAAAAAAGAATATTAAATCATTTATGATAAATTCTGACAACTCTGATGGTTTTGAGTCGTTGTTCGTAAAATTTTGGCTGTGCGCTAAACCATTTTTGTTAAATGTCACATACATACCTCCTGGCAGCTCGATTTCATCTTATGACAAATTAACACAGTTTTTGGAGTCAGTCATCGAAAATAACAAAGGTGTTTCTTCTTTGCTAAGTTTTGGCGACATAAATCTATCAGAGTTGGAATGGATAGAATCTGAGACCAGAAACCGTTTTGTACCAAAAGTAATAAGCTCGCGAGCCTCGAACTTTTTAGATCTTATGAGCGTTCATTCATTGCATCAGTTAAATAACATAAAGAACGTAAATGATAGAATTCTTGATTTGGTCTTCACAAATTTAGAATCATGTTTATTAACAAAAAGTGATGATCATTTTGTTGTACCGGACACTCAACACCCTCCCCTCTCACTCACTCTCTACCTAAATAAACAAATAAAAACCGACAATACCATTGTGATAGATTCTTCTAAGAATTTCAAAAAAGCAGATTACATAAAAATATGTCAAGAACTTCATAATGTAAACTGGAACTTGGAATTCAATAACCTCGATATTAACAAGGCAACAAACGTCTTTTACAACAAATTAAATACGTTGATATCCAATTATGTCCCCGTTTCAGCTAAGAAAATTGTGAAATTCCCTAAATATTTTAATACGGAACTTAAAACTCTAATTTATGAAAAGAAACGAGCACATAAAAGTTTCAAATTTAGTAAAAAACACGAAGATTATTTAGAGTTTGTTAATCTAAGAAATAAATGTGTAAATTTAGTATCAACCCTTTACAAAAAACATCTTTCTGATCTGGAAAATACCCTGAAAATAAATCCGAGACTGTTTTGGTCTCATGTCAAAGAGAAAAAACAGTCCCGGAACCTACCTACTGTGATGTCATTAGAAGACTCAATAACCTCAGATGACACAGAAATAGCTAACTTGTTAGCACAACATTTTTCGTCAGTTTATACTCGTGAAATATTAGTTCCGCCCGAATTTGAATCTCATCATAACTTAATTTTAAATTCCTTCTCTGTTAACCAACAAGAAGTTGAAAAAGAGTTAAGTAATCTGAGTGAGAGGGCAGCTCGAGGTCCTGACGATATTCCAAGTATTGTTTTCAGGAGATGTGCCGGATTTCTCTCCGGACCCTTAACTCTACTCTTCAATATGTCATTGATGTCAGGAGTTTTCCCGGATTTGTGGAAAGTCTCGTATGTAACGCCCCTCCATAAATCTGGTTCCCGTAATCTGGCTAACAATTTTCGTCCGGTTTGTAACTATTCCATCATACCTAAAACTTTTGAAAAATTAGTCCATGACAAACTAAGCCCCTTAGCAAGTAAAATTATCAACAAAAACCAGTATGGATTTATGAAAAATCGATCTACTTGTAGTAACTTAGTATCATTTTCAAATTTTGTTACCAAAGAAATCCAAAATGGCGGACAAGTGGACACTTTGTACACCGATTTTTCAAAAGCTTATGACGTGGTCAATCATAATTACCTCATTTCTAAATTACAATCAATAGGTATAAGTGGATCCCTATTGTACTGGTTCCACAGTTTCCTCACAAACCGAACGCAAATTGTTAAAGTTAGAAAATCAAAATCTACCCCCATAAAGGTTACATCTGGTTGTGGCCAAGGCGGACACATATCCGGGCTCATGTTCCTGATATACATCAATGATATAGCTGACATCTTTCATAATATCCCATTCTGGCTATTCGCAGATGACCTCAAATTCGCATCAAGAGTTTCGAGTCCGGGGGATTCCGCCGCGCTTCAGCAAGCGCTTTCCCGCCTCCATCACTGGTGCCAAATAAACCAAATGAAATTGAATGTTGCCAAATGCTCTGTTGTTACTTACCATAAAACATTATCTCCAGTTTTTTATACCTACCAGATAGAAGACACTCCACTGATCAGACATACC